>NW_020524940.1:477500-480000 GCF_003368295.1 Carassius auratus | reverse complement strand
ACATCCAAATCAAGAGCCAAGCGGGAGAGAGAGTTTTAGAAACACCGGCAAGAGCTGTGCCAGAGGTACGTCTATGTACACGCTGCCTTAATCCCATAATTAACAAAAATTCAACACACATTTAGAGCGAAGGAGCTCAATTGTCGGTTGTATTAAATTAAAAATAGAATACACCAGGGGAACATTAGACTGCTTGTTTTAGCCTTTTTTCCCTCAATTTCTCTTTTGATATAGACGTCTAGAGGAATGCAAATGATGGCTGGAAGAATCAGTTGGTAGTTTCATAATATGGTGTGCTTTATTGGAAATCTACAAAACTCTGACTTCAGTTTACTAGTGTAATTAATTAGTCCGCGTGCTTTGGTTATGTATTACTATGCATTTTGGTAGAAAGTTGTATTTTGTGGATCCTGTCTTTGAATATTATTTTTTTCTTTGCTTAATAAATGTGTTGATTTTTTGGCCCTCTTGGACTCTTTTTATCAGGCTTCTGACTCACAAAAGCACATGGCTGGTAATTGGAAGTGCTTTTCAAAGAAACGTTCAATTAATTTCAGATCCTTGCTTCTCTCTTGACGGGAAGAGTGGAGTTACCGTCTCCCTCACAGTGAAGCTATGACCGAACCTGATGTTACATACAGTATATACAGTGCAATAGAAGATCTCGAAGATCTCGAAGCAAACAATTTCAAAATAAACTGCTTGATGTTCCCTGCCTGCTTCATAGTAGATTCTCAGAATGAAGACACAGCTGCTATTGCTCAGTATTGCTTTTGTGTTGAGACTGGAGTCAACAAGATGTGTGAATCATTTGGAAGTGACTGCTTTAATTGCAGCTGACCACTAGATGTCACTGGTGGGGTCATTGTTTTGAGGATTTGAAGCTTTGAGGATTTTTTGGTGCAGTCAGGCTTCATCTCTACTTAAAACACACAAACAAGAGCAACACTCTGGGACTGATAACATCTTAACACACTCATGCTCTTGGTAGAAGAAACGTCTCATTCGGTTCAGGAACATTTCATTCTCTTGATCGTCTTAAATACTGGTTCCTCTTGACATTGATGAGGAGCAGCTGGTACAGTTGGTCCGATCACCTAGATAAGGATGGTGAAGAGAACAGAAAACAGGACAAAACATACAAAACAAAAACTACGACTCCCTGAAGGCCATTGGATCCACTGGCAGCATATCATTCATGAAAGACATACACCATGATAATAAAACACAAATTCATACGTCCTGGGACGTAAATCTAATCAAGCTTTCATCACCAGTGAAAAAGTTTTAATATTTACAGAGGAAGCGTCTCCAGATACGTTCATGCAATTCGTTTTCTAGATGTCTTTTTATTAGGCAGCATTCCAATGCAGGAAAGCATCAAGGCACATTCAAATCCAGATTCTGCTTTACTTCCTGTCTCCAGAGGTACCTACTTCTGATCGAATCTTGAACACAGCAGAGATATATCTTTCCCTGCCTTTGACATCCCACAATCCTGTGTAGTCCATTCCGTGATGGTTGAGCTAAAAAAAGAAAGCATCTGAAAGTTGTGTTTGGTCGTCAGTTTAAATATATATTTCTGACTAACCTTTGACTAAACTAAACACTTTTGATGTTAGTTCTAGCGAGAAATCAGTATTATAGTAATTCAATGTGTGTTTAGTTATCATAAAAACTTGTTCAATGTTTTTGAAGATCATTAAACTGTTATGCTGCCGCAGAAGTCTGACCGAAATCAGTTTCATGAGGTGCCTTCATGTAAAACACGCTGCCTGCAGGGTCAGCGAGGCAGCTGCCTATGTTTTATACAAAGGACTTACAAAAGACCCAGAAACAACAACCCATACTTAAATGTTAATTAAATGTTAAAAGTAATCAAAAACAACAAAAGAGCAATGATATACAAGTGATATAACAAGTCTTAGTTAGCTTCAACACAGTACATTTAGCAAGGGCTTTTAGATAACATAATAAATTAAAATGAAAACAGATAGAATAGAAAAAGAATAGAGCAAGCTAGAGTTAGTCTTATTTTTTTTTTTTATATATATATATTTTTTATTTTTTTATTTGGGGCTTTTGTTAATTGTATAATAAATCAAAAGAAAACAGAAAAAATACAAAAAGATTAGAAAGCTAGTTAGATTTTTTTATTTATCTTTTTTTGTTTAAGAATAGAATAGAATTTAGAATAGTGAGTGCTAAAGTTAGAGGATCAAATAAAGATGGAAGGAAGAGATGTGTTTTAAGCCGATTCTTGAAGATGGCTAAGGACTCAGCTGCTCGGATTGAGTTGGGGAGTTCTTTCCACCAGAAGGGAACATTTAATTTAAAAGTCCGTAAAAGTGACTTTGTGCTTCTTTGGGATGAACAATCTAGTAGCGTTCACTTGCAGAGCGCAAGCTTCTAGAGGCACATAAGTGTGAAGTAATGAATTTAGGTAAATGGGTGCAAAGCTAGTGGTGGTTTCTGGCTGTTTTTGAAGGAGTTATGGTTG
>NW_020524940.1:445000-472500 GCF_003368295.1 Carassius auratus | reverse complement strand
ATTCACACAGACGCTACGAGATATGGTGTATGAAAAATGTTAAAAGTTAAGCCCAGTTCTTGAACACTTTGCCAATATGCTACAAAAGACACAAGGGTTACTGTGAAAGACATGCAGTTTACATGAGTTCTGTGTGAATGGACGATGTGTTTTAGGCATAATCCTGGAGAAAATGTATTCTTATAATTGTCACGGTTGGTAAACCGTGATCTCTGGGTTTTTCACTATGTGGGTGAAGTCTGTTGCTGAGTCCCATTTTAGGACGGATAGTATGCGAAACTAGAATTAGTACATCCCAAATCAAAGTATGTTGAAAAGAGTATTCCAAAGATACCCGGATGGTCTACTATTTCCGGTTAGAATTCGAAGTGCAGATCAATGCACACTCTAAGTGCTAATATTGCCCACAACCCATTGCGTGTGGGAGGGAGGAGCTTTGCGATGGCTTTGCGGTGATGTAAACATGGCAGCCGGATGCAGCAACGGAGATGAGCCCTCAGCTTTTAAGTGTAAGAATTCAAATGTTATTAAAGTTTTAATAACTAATTAAAGTTTTATTTTATTTCGTTACACACATTGCACATGAACGTCAGAACCAGCCGCCTCACAAACGACCTGCGGTTGGTTCTACGACTATGCAGCCCTGCTTCTTCAATCCTCAACTTGGTAGAAGCACACATAGTAAAATGTATTGTGAAAAAAAAAAAACGATGAGAAAAAAAGATGGGAATAGTAAATAAAATTTTATTGGACATAAAGAATGAATGAAACGTTAACAGTTGTGGTGTGCGTAACTAGGCAACCAGGTTGTCGTTCACGTTGCATGACGACATCGAAGTATGTCCCTGAACGTGCATACTCATTTGCTACACACTCAAAAGTATGTACTTTTTGCTCACAAAAAAGTACATACTTTCAGGTCGTAGTATAAGTAGGCGAATTGGGACTCAGAGTGTGTGTTACGCGTCAGCACCAGAGATGTATAAAGTACTAGAGACCCAGACTTGAGTAAAGTACAAGTGCTCTATCAAAAAAGTGACTTGAGTAGAAGTTGAAGTGCTCTTTAAGCACCACACTTAAGTAGAAGTACTAAAGTATTCAACATTTTTTGTACTTAAGTATTGCAAGTAGTCTATTTTAAAATTTACTACTCAAGTACTGAAAGTAAAAGTACAAGTATTGTGTTATGTAGCTATTAAAAAAAGTAGTCAAAAGTTTGAACATATTGTTTTTACTATTTCAAATGATTAACCTAAAGGACAATCACAATTCCTTTGACTGTAACTTTTTGTAAAAATAAATAAATAAATAAAAATAAAGGGTTATTTCGCCCAATTTGCAAAATGATGTCATTAATAACTTACCCTCATGTTGTTTCAAACATGTAAGACCTCCGTTTATCTTCTGAACACAGTTTAAGATATTTTAGATTCAGTCCGAGAGCTCTCAGTCCCTCCATTGAAGCTGTGTGTACGGTCTACTGTCCATGTCCAGAAAGGTAAGAAAAACATCATCACAGTAGTCCATGTGACATCAGAGGGTCAGTTAGAATATAAAAAATAGCAAAAACTACGACTTTATTCAGCATTGTCTTCTCTTCCGTGTCTGTTGTAAGACAGTTAAAAACAAAGCAGTTTGTGATATCTGGTTCGCGAACGAATCATTCGATGTAACCGGATCTTTTTGAAACAGTTCACCAAATCGAACTGAATCGTTTTAAACGGTTCGCGTCTCCAATACGCATTAATCCACAAATGACTTAAGCGGTTAACTTTTTTTAATGTGGCTGACACTCCCTCTGAGTTAAAACAAACAATATCCCGGAGTAATTCATGCACTCAAACAGTACACTGACTGAACTGATGTGAAGAGAGAACTGAAGATGAACACAGAGCCGAGGTAGATAATGAACAAAAGACTGACTCGTTCACGAGTCAAGAACCGTTTACGAATTCGTGTCCGATTCGAGAACCGAGGAGCTGATGATACTGCGCATGTGTGATTTAGCGTGAAGCAGACCGACACACAGAGCGCTGGACCGAACTGATTCTTTTGGTGATTGATTCTGAACTGATTATGTGCTAGTGTTATGAGCGCGGGCAAACCGAAGGCTTGCAATCATCGGCAATGACGTCATTACGTCGAGCGCAAAAGAACCGGTGAACTGTTTTCTTCAACCGGTTTATTGAATCGAACTGTCAGAAAGAACTAACGTTACTGGTCATCCGAGAACTGATGCAACCGGTTCTTGACTCGTGAACGAGTCATTATCTGTCTCGGCTCGGTGTTCTTCTCTCTCTTCACAGCAGTTCAGTCAGCACGCGCAGTCTACTTAATCGCTTGATTCGCTCAATGATGTGCCAGCTTCATCAAACCTGCCATCTACAGTTCTGGCAGTGGTAATGTGGGTAACGAGTAACGATGCAGCACATAACAAAAATAACGGAGTAAAAGTATTAAACTCATCGAAAATATGTACTGAAGTAAAAGTGGAAGTAGGGGAAAAAAATAATACTCTAGTAAAGTACAGATACCGCCTTTTAGTACTTTAGTACAGTAGTGAAGTAGTTCTACTTCGTTACTATACATCTCTGGTCAGCACTGATTGTTTCTTGTGGGCGTCTCCGCTAATTGTTATCAGCAGCAGCTGTCACTCATTACTCCTCCCTATATATTGCCCTGTCTAGCGTCTTGTGTTTGTCAGAGTGTTGTTTCAGTTCCTCATCTCATGTTCTGCTCTCTTTGTGTTGTTTCTTAGTTGGATTGTCTTGTCTCCCCGAAAACCCAACCACTCACCTCATCTCTTTCTCAACCTGCTGCCTCAGACAATAAGATGCATCCCTGCGTGTTTTTCTCCCATCGTTTATCTCCTGCTGAACGCAATTATGACATTGGTAACAGAGAATTGTTGGCTGTCAAATTAGCTTTAGAGGAGTGGCATCACTGGTTGGAAGGGTCAGGGGTACCTTTTATTGTTTGGACCGATCATAAAAACTTAGAATAGATTAGAACTTGCCAAAAGACTCAATTCCAGCCAGGCTCGATGGGCACTTTTTTTCAGCCGGTTTGATATTTCTCTGTCGTACCGCCCGGGTTCCAAAAACTTTAAACCCGATTCTTTGTCTCTTCTTTTTGATCCTTACGAATGCCGGTGACTCCCGAGTGTATTTTACCTGAGAATATAGTTGTCTCAGCACTCATATGGGAGATCGAATCGAAAGTCAAGACGGCCTTAGAAGGGGTAACGCCTCCGCCCGGATGCCCACCGAATTGTTTATTTGTGCCGGAAGAGTTACGGTCCGAGGTTATTCAGTGGGGTCACTATACTAATGTTGCTTGTCATCCAGGGATAAGCCCAACCAAAGGTTTAGTTAAGCAACGATTCTGGTGGCCATTTATGGCCGTTCACGATTTTGTTTTGGCTTGCTCAGTTTGCGCCAGTGGTAAGTCATCTAACCGGCCTCCAGATGGGCTTCTTCCACCACTGTCTGACCCTGGTCACATATCGCTCTAGATTTTGTTACTGCCCTCCCCCCATCCAATGGCATGACGGTCATTTTGACCGTAGTGGACTGGTTCTCGAAGGTGGCACATTTCATTCCCTTGCCCAAATTACCTACAGCCAAGGAGACAGCGGTCACTTTCATTGATCATGTCTTTCGGTTACATGGCCTCCCGGTAGACGAGCCACGGGCCTCTCTCCGTTTCAGTGTAGCATGGGTTACCAGCCACCTGTTTTTCCTAGTCTGGAATCTGAAGTCGCGGTCCCCTCCGCTCATGCGTTTGTTCAGCGGTGCAACCACACCTGGACTAGAGCCCGCGAGACTCTGCTCCAGATGAGGGAGCACACTGCTAATTGTTATCAGCAGCAGCTGTCACTCATTACTCCTCCCTATATATTGCCCTGTCTAGCGTCTTGTGTTTGTCAGAGCGTTGTTCCAGTTCCTCATCTCATGTTCTGCTCTCTTTGTGTTGTTTCTTCATTGGTTTGTCTTGTCTCCCTGGAAACCCGTCCACTCACCTCATCTCACCGTTGGATTCATCACTTACCTTCTCGGCTCGCTTCCCCGCAGTTCCTGTGTCACCCTCTCCTGCTGCCAACTCATCACAGCACTTCGGATCCTCCACTCACCAGCATCTTCTCGGACTGTGTATCGGACTGGCCCACAAGAATACGTCATTACTGCTCTCTTTCAAAGAAAGAGCTTACAGAAATGTAAGCCTCAAGAGGAAAACCAGTCAATTTTATAATGGTTACTTTTATGAAGTGAGACATTGTTCACATATACAGCTGAGAAATATGACCTACAGAGCACTCCAAATTACACGGCTTGTGTGTCCAGTTAAAATAAGATTGCAAAACCCTGTCTGTGTTCTTTAAATTCAACTGTTTTTGAAATAGTTTTAATGCAGTTAACGTTTTAATGATGCATTAATTGTTCAAGCTACTCACTCCAGTCTTATTTAATTATCCCTGGGATACTATTATCGTTTTTTTTTTTTTTTTTTAAAGCTTAAGTAATTTTATAGTTTTTTTTTTATTTTTATTCCTTTATTTTTATTATAATTATTATTAGTATACACTTTTTTTTTTTTTTTTTTTTTTTTTTTTAATTGATTGGTTGTCTGATTTGTTGTTCTTGTTGTTGTTGTTTAGCTTTAGTTATAGTTTATCACTCCACAGAAATAACAAATAAAATTAGAGAAATAAGAAACGTTGCCTTAGCAACTAGCTAAAATAAAATGTTATAATTTTAGTTGACTATAATAAACGTGAATCACACAAAAACACACACACACACACACACACACATAAGCACATTGGTAAATAAGCGAAACTCACAAATCTTCATCCATATCAATAAAATCACACCAGTTTATTATACTGTATATACATCAACTTCATCAATAACTCTTTTGCTAGTTCATTGCACTTTTTCTGTAAATAAATGTGCTTTCAGACTATTCCTGCTTTTATTCTACAGCACACTCATTGTAATGCAGCCGTTTTTACACATGCCCGTGTATAACTATCTTTCAGTCTTACGCTAGTATTCTGCTACTTGTGCTGATGCTGATCCGATCCGATAAACACGGGACCTGGCTCACTAACATTCTTCGTACATGATTCTGAAACTTGCTTCCCAGAAAGGTGTAAAACACAGGGTTAATGCAGAAATACAAGCGTGCAATGTTACTAGTGATGTACTGTGCTAACAGTAGGCTGCTATTACACAGTTTCGAATCCGAATTCTCATTGATCATTATGATGATGTTATACGGGCTCCATAATATGAAAAACATCAGGACGATGATGAAAATGATCCACACGGTGCGATGTTTGCCTGTCATCCTCGTGGCCAGGACGGTCAGCGTTATCCTGAAGTAGCAGTAGATGAATACTGTCAATGGCACGATAAAAAACAACACAAACTGTTTATAGAGACTGAAGACTTTCCACAGAGCATCGCTAGAGTCTTCACACACCCATCCGTCCATCGGATACTCTTCAACGGTGAAGTGGATGAAGGGTTCGAGGCTAGCGAGGAGGCTAATGATCCAGACGACTGCAGAAAGCACCACAGCGTAGCAGCTTCTGCGCTTTTTGTTGGCGACCACACAATGCACCACGGCCAGATAGCGGTCGAACGTCATGAGGGTGAGGAAGAGGATGGAGCTGTAGAAGCCCAGATAGTCTGCGACATTGACCAGCTTACAAAGAGCTTCTCCGAAGATCCACTGGTCCGAATGATGAACGGCTTGAAACGGGAGTGTGAGGGTGAAGATGGCATTGGAAGCCAGCAGGTTGATGAGGAATATATTTGTGACCGTGTTGAGCTTTTCGAACTTGTAGAGGACGAGCAGAACCACTCCGTTGCCCAGTACGCTGGCGATGAAGATGACGTAGTAGAAGGGTGGAAGAAAATTTTGTGAGAAATTGCTGATGGCGATGGTGTTGCAGTGAATGGATGTAATGGCCTTCTGCGAATAGTCTTCATAAACGTCTGGCGTTGTGTTAGGCGTTTCCATCTCTGTGGTTACCAACAACCTGCAGGATTGAGCCAGTTTATTAGAATTAAAGGCTGGATAAATGTAGAACACTACACTTTATTTTGATAGTCTACTTTAGTCATTTTACTAACTGTAAGTAACTTTGCAACTACATGTCTACTAACTCTCAGAGTGGACTGTTAGGTGAAGTTTAGGGTTAGTAGAAAAAGCTGACATACACTTGTAAAGTTTCTCACAGTCAGTATGTTGTAGATGCATCAAAATAAAGTGTTAGAAGATATTAAGCAGACAATCTACTACTCTAATGACTGCTGGTTGATATATAGATGCAAAGTTATTTACTGTTAGCAGAATGTGTAAAGTGGACGATCAATAAATAATCATGAATAAAGTGTTACCATAGCCAATAATACATTGTATGGGTCAATTTGTTTTATTTGTTTTTTTTTTATCACAAAAATCATTAGGATATTAGGTAAAGATCATGTGCCATGAAGATATTTTGTAAATATTCTACCATAAATACAGTATATCAACACTTCATTTTTGATTAGTAATATATGCATTTCTATTAACTTAATTTTGACAACTGTAAAGGCAGTTTTCTCAACATTTAGATGTTTTGCACCCTCAGATTCCAGATTTTCAAATACTGTCCTACCCTTACAAACCACACTTGAATGGAAAGCTTATTTTTTGAAGACTTACCCCAAAGTGCTGTCTGGTCATTAATAGAAACGACAGTCTTGTAAGGTGGAGCAGCAGCGGAGGATGTGTGTCAGTCTACAGCTGCAAAAATCTGAATCATATCTTGAAACTACTTCCTTTTTTAGGTGACTTCAGAATTTTCTCAAGAATTGACTTGCGTTTAAAGCCTAGACAAAATACTTTCTGATCGTAATCATGAAACCACAGACCAGCCACAAAGTGTTCATTACCTTTTATTTCATCGAAGCCATTCTTAGCTAACACTAGAGCTCTAAAAGATAAATTACTCATGTCGTAAAAGAAGTAGAAGTAAAATGTGATCGCTTATTCAAGATTTAACTAGAAGAAAACATAACAAGCATTTTGTATGGATTCACAAAAACAATATTTAAAATAAAAATTAGATCTTTCAGATTTGTATCTCATACCTTATACAGTTTAAAAACTTTACTGCCAAGAGAGAAGAATAAAATCAATTACGAGTTCATGAACACACAAAAATCGAATAGCTTTTATTATAATGCTTTGTGTTCCTATTTAATGGGATTATGTTTAATGAGGTTAGTGCGAATTTACCTTCCCTTCAGGCAGAGCAAAACAATTAAAAGTACATAAATATGTAAATAATGCAAAAACAATAGCTATTTATTAAATCAGCCTAGCCAGCAATTTAAAGCACAGTTAGTAATATTACTGAATATGAAAAAATGAAGGCTGTTGTGCCTTAGAAAGCTGTCCAAGCCAAGATTCTCAGCCAAGTACTGGGGAAATCAAAACTAAAGTCGTCTTTTTGGCCAAAACAAACAGAAACATTAAGCTTTTCCCTTTTATGTCTGTCCCTGAAGAAATAAAGCCATTTATTCTTAATCTTGATAATTACCAAACCACATACAAACTTATATCATGGCATCTCATATCAGGTTTCTTGTTTGACAGCAAAATAGTTAATTAATCATTCATATTCATAAGTAAAAGTGATATATATTAATGATTATGATTATTAACATCTATCCACATTAATAAACTTGTAGTATTATTCTGCAAATGACCGTATGCATGCACCCTTGCATTAATGGTTACGCATCAACTCTTCGTGCCTCAGAAGACAGGTTTCACATCTTTAAGTTTCACATCATTCAGGCCCCTGGTGTTTCACTGCACCATAGCGATGCACAGAAAACATCCAAAGCCTTGTGAGGAAATTCCTCTGGATTTGCTGCGGCACTTCTGGCAGTCCGAGAGCTGAGCCCATGTGTTCACAGAAACACACATTAGAAACCGGGCCCTTTACTGTAGCGCTCCTCCCTGAGGTCATAGGATTGGTAGCAGATGGACATGTCACACACTCCGGCTGGCCCTGAAGGACCTTGCTTCCCCGGGATGCCCGGAGCCCCGGATTTACCCGGGATTCCCGGAGGACCCGGAATACCAATGCCATCACTGCCGCGAGGACCCTGGATCCCTGGTAGTGTTGCAGGAAAACACAATCTGACAGTTACACAAGATTCCTTCCTAAACGCTGCATATGCATCTGTGCCACATGCATTTACATCTTTCTAACCACAGATCAGACATTACATTAACCCTTACAATGCATTCAAAATCTGTGTACTATTTTCAAGTTTTAACTTTGTTTGGACCAGAAGAATCAATATTTTATAAAAGAGTTATAAGTTATAATGTAACGTTACCCTGTTATTACTTCGTTAATTTAATGAAGTATAAAGTATATAAACTTACAGTATATCACATTAAATATATGTCACATCAGTATTGGAATGTATGGAATTTAATTAAGTTACTTTGAATTTCTGACTAATAATTGCACAAAAACTGTCCAAATTCATGAAACCCACTAATGCCTTTCCAAAAATAAATGAAAATGTCATGCTACAATGGTTTGATAAAAAAATATATTCTTGCTGAACAACAAAATTCAGTCTCCAAAGTGTGTGAGATATGGGGAATAAACATATTATCAAAGGTTTTTTTTATTTTTTTACACTAATATAACTTTAGAAATACAGAAATATTTTTTGACACACTATGGTACTCCATAAATACCTGGGTCTTTTTTCTTTCTTTTTTTCGTTGTTGTTGTGGTTGTTTAGGGGTGGGGAAGGGATTACATCGTAAAAAAATAGTTTCATCCCCTTATTAATATATATTTTTTATTATCTATCTTTTTTGGACCAGAATGTGTTATGAGGATAAATAATATAGTATTGTGATTGTACCTGTGTCTCCAGGAGGCCCTGGGTATCCTTGTTTGCTCTCTCCTTTACTGCCCTTAAATCCCCGAGGGCCTGTGTCCCCTACAAGAGTGCCAAGCATGTTATGCAATTAAAATACAAACCCAAAGCCAAACCATTTACATAATCTGGAAGTATTACATCCAGACATCTCTGATACCTTTGACTCCTGGAGGTCCCTGGATGCCCGGAGGCCCCAGATATCCCTGAGCGCCATGTCTGCCAGGATATCCCTGGGGCCCGCTGGACCCTTTAGGCCCTGGAGCTCCAGGGGGTCCCGGGGGTCCTTTAACAGTCTCACAGGCTTCACAGCGCTGAGGGCTCATGGTCTGCAGGAGCTGTGGCAGCTGATCTGATAGAGAGGCATTACACTGGAGATTACTGAACACTGACAGAGAAGTGAGGAGTCATCTTTTGCCAGTACAACTCTTGTGATGAACGAGATCATGAATTAATCATTTCTTTATGTACAAACTTAAAACTATCTTCAACTATTGGCTGTATTTCACATCAAACACAAAATTGTAAAATGTGCCTGTGCAACACTTTTACAAAATCATAGGTTGTCGCTTCCTGCACATTTCACAACAAAGTGGAGACACAAGTCTAAAAGTTATTGTTTTGTCATATTCGAAAATTGCATAAAACCTATGCTAAACCTAACCACTGGTGTTAACTAAAGCTAGCATGAGAAAAAAAAATATTTTAAGCTTGATAAAAGTTTTTGAGCTGTTTTATGATGACTCATATTCCATGGGACGCACAGGTGTAACACTGTACCGGGTGCGCTTCCGTGCAAGTTTACTCTGTTAGAATAGCTAAACATTTGGAGCTGGTTATGAGATGCACACATCAACAGGTTTTAGTTTATAACAGTGCACTATGGTTTAAGAGTTCTGAACTCATAACATAGTATTGGGCAAGAAACTGCATAAAAACATAAAGTCTCTGTACTGTGTCCTAGTGTTCCTTTCATGTGGAAACTAGAGTTCATTGTATGTTTAGATGTATGGGGATTTTGCACAAATGAATGTAGAGGCCTGTTTTCTAAATGAGTATGTCGGTACTTTTATTTTAATTAAATGAATACAGTAGCATCATACACCAGATAATCTTCAGCTTGTTTCCCATTAAACATTCACTTTTAGTCTATTTTGCATATCAAAAAAAGGTCAGTGATGATGCTTTTTCCAGTGTTTTGAATTCATTTCTGTGGTGTATATAATATATCTCCTACATCAGTGACGTCAAGACTATAACATGGCTGGTTATGGAGAAACATGTGATTGGTATTGACTCCACTGGAGAGAATGTCATCTCCTCATGAAAAAAAGAAAAATCTCTGGAGTTTCTGTCAAAGTACAGTAGATCACTTCAGATCAGTCAGTTTGACGTCTCTGTGATGGTTAGGCCACACGTAGACACTATACAGAGAGGCAGCTCACTAGATTTATAAGTGGACCACAGGGGGAAAAAAACTAAAATGCTAACAGAATGTTCCATACGACCCCTTTAATTCAAAGCAAACTAAAAACACTGATAGCTCAGCAAGTTTCCGTAACAAAAGCTCCTTTCTAGTGAACTTTGCTTTTATCTAACAGCTTTAATTGGACGCTGCATGCTATTCTCGGCTCTTTACATATCAGGCTTGTTCGTATTATAAAAGGGAAAAGGAAACGTTCCTTGGGCTCTTTGTTCTCAAGAGAATAATGACCTTGAACAAGGTCGGATACTCACTTCTCAAAATGTCCCCACAGAGTTTTATTAAGTACTCCTCGGAGGGAGGCTTACCCTGAAACACACATTGAGTGAAACACACATTAGATGGCGTCGCTACATGAAAACACATACAGCTTTCAAAGAAATTAAAGGCTTCACAGATAACAAAGGAAGGAACTCAATTTCACAGTCTTGACCTCAGGTCTTGTGGTTTCTTTCATGAATCGGCTCAAATGATGCGTCCTGACATTGCTCCAGCCCTACTTTGTGTATAATGTGTTTATTTCTTGTGAAAGGCTATAACAAAAACTGTATTTGCTTTCGTGTAGTTGTGAGAAATGTAAGAATACTCACAGGCTTCCCTGGAAAGCCCGGAGCGCCGGGAAGCCCTGGCAAACCGTCCTGACCGGGGGCTCCACGTGATCCGACTCCACCCATGTGTCCCATGTCTCCCTTCTTTCCTTCAGGACCTTTGACCCCGCTCTCAACCGGAGTACCTTTCTAGGAGATTCCAGAAAGCACACTTAAATCCTACTGCATGCTTGCATTCATATTCTCCATTAAAGCGAGACACAAATAATTAAAATAAAGTAATGATGTGACGTGATTACTGAATTGTGAAAAGGTGAAAATGTATCAATAAAACCCATCGTGTGCTCTGTTCTGTAGTGTAGCTCTAATGTGGTTTCATTATGACATGATTTGTGATTGCATTTGCATAATCTTTTCCAAAATTTTACAGAAATATAATTTATTATCTATCAATCTATCTATAATATACAGTTTTAAGTATAGTATTTAATATTTAGAATATGCTTTTATTTTTATATTGTCATTATAGTGCTCAAACTTACATTTTTAGTCAGTTGCCAAGGCAGCGTTTGTTATTTAAAGCGTTTCATCTGATAATATGCCATCATATTCAAATAGACTGAGAAATAAATCAGATTTGATTGCTTGTTGTTTGAGCAGCAATATTAAATGTTGAATGTTTTTCACATCAAAGACTAAATCTCAGATAAAAATATGTGTCTAAATAATCACAATATGACATTCTGAGTCTTAGCGTGGAGCAAACAAACACTGCAGAAATATTTAATAGAAATATTCAATTACTCTGGAGAAATAATACATTCTTTTAAAGAAAGCAACTGATTTGCATTTGTCTGCTGCAGGTTTGCCCACGAACAGAAAATAATAAATGCACATAGGAATTTGCTGTAGTTTACAGGGCGAGCTGTTCGCCGGTTTGCTCTGACAGCGACGCTGAAAGCAGCTTCGTATAAGTGTCAAACTGTCAAATGTAAACACTTTGTGGACGACATGCTTCAAAGCACTCAGAAGTGCTCTGCCGTCCCATGTTCCTTCCTTCAGGAGGCGGAGATGCTCGTGTTTTTTGTGTAAACAGGCAGGAATGGTTTAAATGTGAGTGAGCCGTGTAATTCTACACACCTCTCCTTTGCTGCCTCTGGGTCCCACCTCACCCTGGTTCAGGAGGAACGAGAAAGAGGAAACTTTTAATGATAAAATCAGAGAGAGAGAGAGAAAAGGTGTGTTTTTAAACACACAGACAGGCGAATGGAAGAAAAGCTGTTCAGATCCACATCCAGGGAAACCCCAGCAGATGATTCTCAAGCCTGGCGTGTGTTTGCAGACTGAATCACTAAAGACACGTCAACAGAAGCGGGACACTTCACGGTTCAGACTACAGTAATGTGCACAAGTTCATACAAGCAAGCACTTGAGGGTTTTCCTAATAACAAGATACTTTTTCAACAAGTACAAGCAAAGTATTACAAAACTCGATTGATTATAGTCACATTTTATTGTGTGTGCAGTTTTTGTTCCAGATAAATACTACATTGAAGATGTAAGCTACAGAAAAAGTTAGTTGTATAGTCAAAAAGATAAATGTCTTTCCTAAATGTATTTGTTGATATGTTAATGTAATGTGTTGCTCATGAGAAATATTGCCATAAATGTTACCTATAAGGCAACAGTGTGTATTTTATTTATAATTGATCAAAACAACATAAACTGTGTGTTTATATATGTTTTTGCAATTAATTACATTATATTATATAACAACTGATATTATATATAACATCAGAATTGTTGTGTTGTATTAATGAAGTGTCTAAAAGTGCATTATATATATGTACACAAACATATTTGTATGGGTTAGGTGTATATGTTGATATTGTTCCCATTTCTAATAGGGATCATGTATGTTTTCACTTCAGATGACAATGTATTTAATGTGTGGAGATTGATACAAGGTTACTACAGTACACACAGAGTTATACTTGAGTCTAGTGATGTTGAATGCTGTTTGCTAGCACACATGGACCAATGACTGTTTTATTTCAAAACCTGGACTTTATTTCATCTAAAGATTGCTCAAGCGTGTGACTGACAGAGACACACACTGTTATCTCACTAAAGTGATTTGTGAGTCAGTGTCTGTGACTAAGGTTTCTGGGGATTTATCAAGCGTTTTCACAGAAATCAGGAGTTTCTTCTGCAAAGACAAAAAAAAATTATTCAACAGGATACAAGTATCTGAATGTGGCCGTTCAGATTAAGACCTTTCTAAACATCCTACTGAATGTTTGAATGAATTCTAAGAATAAAGTGTGTGTGTGTGTGTGTGTGTGTGTGTGTGTGTGTGTGTGTGTGTGTGGAAGTTCACTGAATGTCTCTTCCTGTAATTCCAAATCAGATTCTCCTGATTTACTTCCCTTTTTAAATTCTGAATGTTATGCATTGTCTTTTTCCGCTTGCAGCCCTGATTAACCCTGTAGATGCTGAGGGATGATGAAGGGAGTTTGCACACTTACTGGACAGCCGGCCAATCCAGCGAAGCCTCTGCTGCCTTTTTCACCCTGTGAACGGGAGGAGGTCTGTGTTAGCAGGGGTCTCAAACTCTGAAAGGTTATCATTAGCATTCAATAACAGCAGGCAGCTCCCCATAACCTTTAGAAGACTGTGTCACATCCGTTTAACTGAGAGATACAGTGCCAACTATACTGAGACACACCCCCTGTCTGCCATTGGTCAGTGAAACACATAGCTCCACCCCCAAAATCACACCATTGGTTGAGCTGCTGCTGGTCAGACACTCAAACACAGTAATAAGATGCAGCATTCACCTAACTTTCTGAGAACCCCTCCTCTAATGTCGTATTTCTGTTCTGCATATGAGATGAGATATGAGCCCAGATATTTACTTCCGAAGAAATGACACAAAACACTTTTCCACTTATTTCACACGACTGCTATCATCTAGGTTAGAGTTATATTTGAGATCAGAGACGAATCTGAATGTGTGTTGAAGCCGAATGCAAACCTCTGATGAATCTCAGACAGTAATAGCCAAAAGTGTTTTTAAAGTGTGAAGGAAAGGACTGGGGATCCACCTGAATGCCTCTGGGTCCCATTTCTCCTCTCTCTCCCTGAAAATAAAAGAGAAACACAGATGTATTTCCACTTCTGCACAGCAGGAGAACCCTGTTCTTTAGCATATCGGTCAAAACCTACATTTAATGAGCTGAAAAGCCACTATATCAGGACTATCGTTCACACAAGCCGTCATTAAACTGATGCTTTATTCAAATGACAACAGATGTATTTATTTATTTATTTCTAAATACTTTTATTCAAATGGGATGCATTATACTGTTTGAAAATGACATTACACTGTAACAAATGATTCATGTTATAATAAATGTTGTTCTTTCTCAAACTTTTAAACTGTTTATAGTCTCTCATTTATTTGCATATGTAAATTAATTAATTAATATACACAGCCATTCAAAGCTTTGGAGGTCAGAGAAATTAATGTTTATTGATCAGGAATTAAATCAATCAATCATTCTGTTGTTCATCTGTGAATCCTGAAAAATAAAATGCATCACAGTTTCCACAGAAATATTGAGCAGCACAACTGTGTTCAACACTGATAATAATCTTCATGTTTCTTGAGCAGTAAATCATCATATTATTCTGATTTCTGAAGATCATGTGACACTGAAGACTGGAGGAATGATGCTGAAAATACAGCGGAGCATCACAGAAATACATTACACTTTAACACAGATTCACACAGAAAAGTGTTAATTTACATTATAATAATATTTCACTGTTTTACTGTATTTTTGATCAAATATATGCAGCCTTGATGAGCAGAAGAGACTCATTTGGAAACATTAAAGATGTGCATGCTGGTGTTTAATGCTGTTTTATGGGACGGCAGCATTACCTTGTGTCCTTTTAATCCAGGAGGACCCATGGCTCCCTGAAGCCCTGGAGATCCCAGCTCGCCCCGCTCACCCTGAGAGATTCACTGAGAATAACCTCTTCACCTCACACATACACACAGCTCTGAAGGCCAACCTCAAAACTGAGTCACTTAATGCACAAAATCTAATCTACACAAGACGAGACTCTCACCTTTTGACCTGCGGCTCCAGGAGTTCCTGCATCTCCCTTTTCTCCTGCGTTACCCTGAACACACACAACACTGAGTCAACGTCCACAAACACACACATCTAACTCCTCCATTATAATGTGGCTAGAAGGAGCCATTTGTTTCCATGACTGATAAGAGACTACTAATCACTTAAAATATAAAATGAAATGCTGTTACAAAACCGGAGGCAAGCTAAATGGTTTTGTTCAGTGTACTTCTATAATCCATTTGATAAGAGCACAAATCCAGGAACAGAGTAAAAGTAATCTTAGCACAGCTATTCCCACCTGATTCAAGGCAAGGTATTAGCATAATTGCTAACGGTGATGTTTGGAGCAGACCAACCTTGGGGCCGTGGAGTCCGTCTGCTCCGGAGGGCCCCGAAGGCCCCGGCGCGCCCTGAGGATTCAATCAGACAGGATTCAGAGTTAAACTGAAGCGCTGAACGCTGATAACACACAGCGGTGCACTCGGACTGCAAATAAATCTTCAGCACAACTCCACAAGACTCCTACTTGACCAAAATAGGAAGTGAACTCACTTAAGTTAAAAGCACGTCATGCATGGCATAAATGAAGTAAAAATTATGATGTGCAAAACAGATTCTAACGCACAGGATCATAAAAAGTCACATTTGCACAAATTAAAGTCTTAAATCATAGCAGAAAGTCTTCAATTCATGGAATGAAATTGTGCATGCACTGTAAATTAATTAATTAAATGTGTCTTGGTTTTCAGTACAAATATCTAAACATCCCTAAATCAAGATACATTTACTGGAGGTTTGTTTACTGAGAAATAAAACAAAACAAGTTTATGCTTATATTAAGAAAAAATATCCATCAGTAAGGAATAAAACTTGGATTTAATAAGTTAATATTGCTAAGCCTACTGTTTTAATCATGAACATTTTATGACATTTTGTTTCTCGAGTAAGCATATCTTGAATTTTTATTCTTTAGACTTTTGCATGAAAAAATTCTGAGGCAGATATTAATGTTTTGCATTGCATTTGACAAAGTATAAAGCCTTTGTGTAATGCATTATAAAGGTTTTCATAATGCACTTTGCAATGCATCACATATGTTCTTCTTCTTGTTTTAATCAGCTGTAAATGTATCCTGAACTGGAAAACAACAACAATAAAATACTGAGGAAGAAGAGTTTTTTTTTTCCAGTGCAATGAGAAGGCACAGTAAAATATTTTGTAAGTAAAATACATTTAAAAAGCAATGAAAATTGGAAGTTTTATTTTTAAATTCTATGAAGCATTGAATTCAGCTGTCTTGCATTAGCAGATACAGTACTGCCATACTCTGTTCTATATGTATTTGTTCCAGTATTTGTTCTAAACACAGAGGCGCATCAGATGTGATCCAGCACTAGGTGGCAGTGTTTGCTCGGACTCAGAGTGTTTGGCTCTGGCCATCAGAGGTCACCCTAACATGGTTTACTCTGTTACTCAGTCCCAGGCTGATCTCCGGTTAGCGTTTGACCTCTGTCCAGATTGATCTATTTGATCTCGGTCTGCGGCTGCTGATCTGATGAGCAGCTCTACAGCTGCCTGGGACTCTATCCAGTCCTATTTCTCTGTAGTGTCTTATTTTAGCAGGTTTGGTGACACAATGAGGGTAAAAAGGTGAAGCTGCTGTGTTCCAGCGAGACGTTTACTCACCGGAGCTCCTCTTAACCCGGCGGATCCTCTCTGTCCCGGAGCTCCTCTCGCACCCTAAACTCCAGCAAACACAGGATGGACAGCATGGGGTTGTCGTGTGCCGTTGAACAATACAATATGCAATTCAGGAGGTAGTTACTGCAGTTAACTATATATATATATATATATGTATGTATGTATGTATGTTATAAAAAGTAAAGCTTTGATAATAAGATGATATTCAAAAACCAAGTAATTGACAAACACATATTCTATGTGTTCTTTATATTCTTCTGTGTGTGTGTGTGTGTGTGTGTGTGTGTGTGTGTGTGCATGTGTGAGTGTGTGCGCCTGTGTGTGTGTGTGTGTGTGTGTGTGTGTGTGTGTGTGTGTGCGTGTGTGTGTGTCTGTGTGTGTGTGTGTGTGTCTGTGTGCGTGCGTATGTGTGTGTGTGTGTCTGTGTGTGTCTGTGTGCGTGCGTGTGTGTGTGTGTGTGTGTGTGTGCCTGTGTGTGTGCGTGTGTGTGTGTATGTGTCTGTGTGCGTGCGTGCGTGTTTGTGTGTATGTGTCTGTGTGCGTGCGTGCGCGTGCGTGTGTATGTGTGCGTGCGTGTGTGTGTGTACCTGCGGTCCACTCTCTCCTTCCTCTCCTGGAAGTCCTCTGATTCCCTGTAAAGCACACATCAGCCGTGGATCAGTTTCTGCTGGACAGGACAAGCGGAGCTAATGGCCTTGTATTTGGAACAGATTTGGGATCAAGGCCTTGCTGTAATTCCATAATTCATCCTGTTCTTCTTCTCCGGTTACTGTTATTACAGCATTACCAGGATGCCACTCAATTAATCTACGCTCTGGCAAAGCTATTGCTCAAATAGAAGCCTGCCAAGAAAAAGGACACAATTGACTCTCTGACATTTCACACATTTCCACTGTCTGTTTGTCTAGCCCACTAAATCACTTTAATTGAGCTCCATTAAAAACTTCCTCCATCCATCTGCTTCCTCTGAGGCTCCAGTAAGAGACAGCGATGAACCTCGTGTGACGGAAGAATATTATCACATTAAAGCAGCAAAAACCGCTCTGTTAGCACCATTTCCCTCGAAAATCAGACTCCAGGATGACCTGCTCTTTCTTAAAGATTTAACGTCAAGTCTCTTGAAGTTTTTACCCTGTTGTTGTTGTTGCCAAATATAGTATGTATATGTAAATAAGATAAACAAATAAACAGGTCACTTTTAACACAGTACCTCCAAAAACCTAAAAATACAAATTTTTCTTAAAGATTTATTCATATTATTATTGCTGTTATCATTTTTAATACCGAAATGAAAGCTGAAACATTTCAACAACTATCAGCTCTTTGGAAATAATGCTACATTACTCCTTTTTGTGCATTTGTCCATTGAAAATGTAAATAACCTAACAGATGAGTGACAGTAAACCTCAAACGTACCCCTATTTTCTCCACAAATGAAACGTGAGAACCAAGCACCCTATTCCTTCCTGCCACAAAGAGAATAAAAACTTCCCGCCGCCATCTGAAGCCTTGATGAAGAGCTCAGAAACACGCTGACGTCTGACTTTAACTGTAAAACCCTCTCCATACAGCAGCTTGTCCTCTCTCTGATCTCTCAACACCTGCCTGAGTATTTGCATTCAAGAAATCAATCTTCTGTTGTATCTCCAGAACCCCGAATCTGCAGGTTAGCAATGCACCTAAAACAGGGACACATGCAGGAGTGTGCAAGAGACATCAAGGTCTATGTTTGAGTCCACTATCCTCAGAGATTACAGTCAAACAGGGGAATATGGCACGGCTTTGAAATGGAGATGCCTGCGTATTATCTGGCATTAATGAGGCATTTTATAGTGAGCAGCTTCATTGATCGTGTTTCACTCAAAGGCTCTTGTTCTTCCAGAAAAACTGAATTACATCAAAAACTAGAAACTTCTGAGGCCTTCACAGGTTTAATTTGAGAGGAAACCTGGTGCAGAAATGTAAGAGCAAGAATGTAAATGCAATTACATGAAAGATGAAAGGTCACACCTGACTCGAATAATGAGCCTGGTTGAGATGTAATGATTAGTAGCAGGAAATGACTTATTAGCAAATCACAGTCAGGCTTTCAAGTGCAAAGCAAAAGTGTCTAAATATTAGCAGAACCAGATCATTACTGGCAAGGAATATTTATCACTATTTAAAAACTTAAATGAATAAAGTAAGCACATTGCAGGCATGAGTGCATCTCACAAAATCTGAACCTGTTGAGGTCACACTGCACCTAATCAAAGGAAATTAAACTTAGAATGAAGAAAATGAGGACAAATATCCATCTTCTAATTGGAAAAAATAATACTTCTAATTACTGTTAACACTAGAATTCAAAAGTTTGGGGTTGGTAGGGTTTATAACCGTTTATGACAAAAGACTCTTATGCTCATCAAGGCTGCATTTATTTGATCAAATATAGAGAAATATTATTGTAATGTAAAACAATAATGTTTTTTATGTGAATCTCTGTTAAACTGTAATTTATTTCTGCGATGCACAGCTGTATTTTCAGCATCATTACTCCAGTCACCAGTGTCGCATGATCTTCAGAAATCGTTCTAAAGATATGGAAGATATGGAACCCGCCACTGCTGTTCCATACAATGGGAATTGAATAACACTGGGAAAGCATACCCAAGCTACGGAACCACATACTGCGCATAGGAGGTAACGTGGGAATTGCACATATGGACTGGCCATAGGTCAGTGCTACATATGGAAGTCCCTGCGGTATACTCAGCCCGCCTGGAGATCACTACCCAGCAGAGATGGCAGAGAAATCTCTGCCAGGGAAAGACTTAAGCTTACAACAGGGTTCGCCAAGAGGGAAACTGAGAACACAGAGGACACAGGCTCTACACGGAGATTATAGGGAGAATCTTGCAAACATGTTAGGTGTCTCCCAGCCAGCAGCTCTACAGATGTCTGCTATCGAGGCACCCCGTGCCAACGCCCAGGATGAAGAAACAGCTCTTGTAGAGTGTGCTCTCACTCCAAGGGGCACAGTAAGCAATGGGCCTGGTATGCTGAGACTATAGCCTCCACTATCCAGTGGGCAAGTCTTTGTTTGGAGACAGTCTTTCCATTCTGCTGTCATCTGAAGGAGATCGGAGAGTCCAAGAATTAGTGCTTGTCAGACTCCCTCAAATCAGCCAGGGTAAGCAAAGGTGGCATTCCTGGACCACCAGAGCAGACATTGTCTGACCCAGGGACAGTGCCGGCAAGGTCCGTTGCAGTGCACAGCTCCAGCATCACACATGGGTCAGAACTACCATCGTGCAGCTGCTTTATTTGTCAGAACAGACAAGAACTTACAGGCCCTAGATGGGAGGCGCAGACTACCCCGCCAGGCAGCAGCGCTTTGCGGTCACAGTTGCATCGCAATAGCGTGCTCAACTAGGGGGATCTCCATATACCCCTTAGCCTCCCTGCTGTCGAGGATAGTGAGGATGGAGCAGGCACTAGATCTGTTTCGGGCATAAAAAGGTGCCCTCCAGGACCTAATAATCTCCTCATGCACTTCCGGGAAGAATGGATGCCGAGGATTGGCATGTGGCACACCCAAGAACCAATCATCCAGCCTTGAATGTTCAGGGGATGGAGGGGCCTTCCATGGCAACCTGACACCCTTCCTGACACCCTTCCTGACCCAGGCAAGCATAGCAGTCAGCTCCGGACCTGACTCAGGCAACGCCACTCTCGCAGAAGGAGGCAACGCAGCCGAATCCTCATCTCAAGAGCCTAGCTCATTCCTGATGCAGCGATCGACATTAGGTCATCTGCTGGTGGTCCTGATGAAGTGCTGGGCCCTGCCCTGTCCGAGGCTTTAGAATCTGCATCGCACCAGAGAGTATGATGCGCCAGAGGAGTGAGGGGCCTGTGGAGTCTTGCTCGGCGGGGAAGCCCTCACTATTACCCTCAGATCACCCTTGCCATGAGCTGAAGTAGTCCTACTCTGGACGGAGGAACTAGAACGGGGCATGGGGAGGGGGACAATGGTCATATTTCCACAATGAGAACATGAGTCATCCACGAATGCTGCCTCCACATGCTCGAGGCCCAGGCACTCAATGCAGTGATCGTGACCATCAGATGGAGCTAAGAAGCAACCACATCCAGAAATGCACGAGTGGAAAGACATCTTTAAAAAGATGCCCCGTCACTCGTGGAGCTCTTTTAGAATTGCTCTTTTAGTTGCTCTTTTTGTGAGAACACTGAAGTGTTGAAGCACCCAAGAGGAGTTGCAGCGTGACCGCAGAATAGGAAGCTGCAGCACACCGAGATCAAAGCAGTAGCACTGGCAACCCCTGCTGACGCGCCGTGACACCAACACTCTACCGTCAAAAGGCTGTCTTGACGACACTCTCCTCAGGAAGCTGAAAGGTTCGGTTTTGAAGTGAAAAGCTGAATGTGTAACTGCACACGCTCACCTTATATACCCGTGCCGCAAGGCAATGCAAATCTCACACTCCAACATTCATTGGCTTGCTTTGTTGAATGTGACTGACTGAAAGGGAACAGCATTTATTTGAAATAGAAATCTACTTCATTCAGCGCTTCATTCAGACTCTGGTTATTAAGTGTGTGGGCAGCTTTCAGAAGACAGAAGGCTTGTTTCTGTGTTCTGCTGCCAGTCTCTGTTCTCAACTGAGGTTGGATGTTCATTTGACATGCAAAATGCAATTATTTCATCTTGACTGTTTGTATGGATTTAACACAGATAAATAAATACATTTAAATAAATCTATTTTTTGTGTTTGTAATAGTTTGTGTCCCAATCCAGGCAGCAAACATATAATGCTAACTGATTGCAGATGTAAAGCTACACACATTTCAGGCTGTAATGTGTATATATGCATTTTTTAAGATTTAAAAAAATGCGAAAGGTTTTTTCCTATGCTGAACTCATGATATTCTGTCCATAGAAGTAATTTGCATTGAAGTCTGTCTCAACCACACAATAAAACGATGAAATTAAAACTTTTTATATAATCATTCCTTTCTATATAACTTCCTCACAATTCTGAGAGAAAAGTCAGTTGTGAAATTTAAACTCGCAATTGCAAGAAAAAAGTCAGTGTTACAAAGCAATATAGAAACTCATAATTGTAAGATGAAAGCCGGAATTGCAAGAAAAATACAATTTATTTGTTTATTTTTATTTTATTTTTTTTGTATTTTTTTCAAATCTGAATTTATCTCTCAGTATGCCGTTTTTTTCTCAAAAAAAAAAAAAAAGTTGAGTGAAAGTTGTGACAAACTCACATCTGCAAGAAAAAAGTAAACCTGGAATTACCAGAAGAAGAAAAAAATCTGTTTATTTCTCTACTTTTTAAATTATTATTATTGTTTTATTATGAATTATTAGGAAAAAGTTAGAATTAAGACATATAATTCTAGAATTGTAACATTAAAACGTCAGAATTGTAAAGTCGCAATTATTATTATTTATAACCTTATTTTATATTCCATGGCAGAGAAAAAAAAGTAATACAGCAGGTGGATGTAAACTGGGAATTGCAAGAAAAAAGTCGATGCACTTCATTTATATATTGCAATTCAGATTTCAGAATTTTGAGAAACAAAATCCATATTGCGGGATATACAGTAAACTCAGAATTTTAAGGTGAAAAAAAATCACACTTTTTTCATCCTGTGGTAGAAATGGGCTTTCAAACATATGAGTAATGAAATCAGTGACAATTGCTCTTGGGAGTAGGTCCATACTGGCCTCATAAAGTTAAGGTTTTAGTAAGTTCTTCAGAGGATGCTTAACTGTAATGTCAAAACACTCGGACACTCCAGATTCCAAGCACTCAATATATATATATATATATGTACAGGATGTGTGGATGTGGAAGCAGTGGAAGCAGAAACAGCTGTCTGTTATGATGGCAGGTGTAAAGCGAGAGCGATGGGAATGTCAGATTGCTCATGTTGACATGCTGGCTCTCATCACAGCCGTAGATCTGTAAACACTGCGGTCAGTCCTGGACCGGTTCTACACGCTTTCATTTACAGAATATACTTCCCTGGTCAGATTTCTGACACTGCTAATTATAAAGGAGTCCAACGTTTTACAGTCAACATGTGCAGAGGAGGTTTGTTTAGATGGAATCATTGAAATCATTTTAGATGTGAATTTAGCCACACATTTAACAGATGCAGCTTGCGTTAAATATTATAAAAGAAGATGAAGAAGAGCAGAAGTGACTCACTGGAGCTCCCTGCAGTCCATGTGCTCCTGGCAGCCCGGTGTCTCCTTTCTCTCCCTAACAAACAAACACAACACAACACAAGTGTTTACCAACACAGCTTTTTCTCAAAATCCCTTTTAAAATAAAGTTTAGAGACGCACTCAGAATAAAGTTAATGCTTTGAAGTTAAACAAGAAGTGTATTGTAGACGACAATTAAAGCGGTGTTAAAGGGGGGGGGGGGGGGTGAAATGCTCGTTTTCACTCAATCTCCTGTTAATCTTGAGTACCTATAGAGTAGTACTGCATCCCTCATAACTCCAAAAAGTTTTTAGTTTTATTATATTCATAAGAGAAAGATAGTCTGTACCGATTTTTCCCGGAAAAACACGACCGGCTGGAGGCGTGACGTGTGGGCGGAGCTAAAGAATCACGAGCGCCAGTAGGCTTTTGCGTTGAGAGCGTTTGGAAGCTGTGACATTACCTTGAGGAAAAAACATCATCCAAAACAAACCATGGCTAACAGTCAGATTCAGCGTATATTTATGATCCAGAATCAGATCCCGAGGCTGACAATGAACGAGAGCAGCAGCAGCAACGACTCGCTCCGAGCGGGACTCGAACCCGGGTCTCCTGCATGGGAGGGGACGCACTAACAAGGAGGCAGAGATATTTGAAGAAGTTTTACTCACCGCCCGCGGTTCCAACACACGATCGTGACCCTTTTTCGTTGGGACTGCATTATCCTTAAGAAATAAACGACGTGCAAATCCGGCGTCAAACTGGGCCTTATTTGTAAAACAAGCATCTTCGAAATGCAGGGAACAAACACAAACACTTGCACAACTCCGTTGATGCTCTGTAAAAATAAACTCCATCCACTGGTCCCTTAATACTGTTTCTCTTTTGGTAATCTGTGCAGGGTTGTCTTGTCCTGGCAACCAAAAACACACTTCTTTTGTGACATTTGGCGCCGCTCTCGCTCTGATCAGTGAAGTCTGTTGTGCTCTCAGTGCTCTGCTATACGGGAGCGCGCTCTTCCGGCAGAAGTGCCTCAGGACCCATATAAGGAAATTCCGCTCCATCTAACGTCACACAGAGCCATACTCGAAAAAACTTTACGAAACTTGTGACAAACCGGAAGAGGTATTTTTGGAACAGAAATACTCCTTCAAACGTACAACTTAATTTTTGAAACTTTGTCCATGTTTAGCATGGGAATCCAACTCTTTAACAGTGTAAAGAACTCAGTATGCATGAAATAGCATTTCACCCCCACTTTAAGTTTGTTTAGTTGCCGAGCGCCGGCTCTGAGTGAACACATAAAACAGCTGTTCAGAGCAAGACAAGCTGCAAGAGAAACCATAACATCAAAAAATAGTAGTGATACACTACAAAGATACATACATGCACAAACAAACAGTAGATTTGTTTTTGTATTCAGGTAAAAATATTTAAAATCAAAACGTTGTTTGGCGCAATAATAAAATGTTGCATCTTAAAATTAAATGTAGTTCCTTACCCCTTTGAATTATTTTTTTTTTTTTTTGAATAAAACTCTATATTCTATATTCTGTTCAAGCATATTCTATAAATTCTACAAAACTATATTCTGTTCTATCATATTCTATCAAAAAAATATTCTATAAATTAATGGAAATTTGAAACAAAATAAAAGATTACATACGATTAATACAAATTATAAATTGATGCGGCTTTTTTTTTTTGGAAAATACACCCTGAATTAAGTTTATTTTTCCTAACTCACTGTTATTTATTTATTTATTTAGAAAAAGTCCCCACTAACTGTGTTAAGTTAATGCTTAAATTAAAATATGCTAAATAAGTAAAAAAAAAAAAAATATATATATATATATACTTTCTTAAAATGATGTTCTCTGAAAAAAATAAGAAACAAACAGGGACTAAATGTCAGAATATTTAGGTGGACACAGCACAAAATCTAGTTTTAATCTATGTTTTTTCCTCTTATTTGTTGTTGTGTGCACTACTGGAGCTCCAGCCGTGTTCAGAGAAAGCAGGAGACAATAACACTCGAGCAGACTTTGATCAGAGCCACAGGTGAAGAGCAGGCAGCGCCCCGTTCAAGAGCCATTCCCTTCAGCTAAGAACAAATGTTTGCCCTCCATGAAATCTTCAAGCACATTCACTAACACTTGGGCTTTGTGGAGCGCTCTGAACGGCTGGGAGAAACAGAAACTAAGATCTGTCTGTTGTTGTTGTTGAAGAGCTTGGCCTTCCAGGACACATAAAACATCTAAGCAAGCAAACCTTTCATTACAAGAGCAGCGAGTCTGTTAGAGAAAACATAAATGTGGATTGTGGCGTCCTGTGGAGCTGGACCTAATAACTACTCTGACTCTGGCCTGACATCTGTAGGTGTGTTTGGCTACATAAAACATGTTCTGTGGTGAGCAGACGCTCAAAGTGTGCAGTTTGTGGAGAAGAGGATATAAAAATAAACAAAGTCTGTCCCACTCATGTACAGTATGTCCAGTTTTAACACATACAGAACGTCTAGACAACAACATCTCCAACTGAAAAAAGATCATCAAGCATGTATGTTTAAATGTTGTCCTACTGTCATTGATGTATCATGCATGTCTGGCCCAGGCTTGTTGGAAAAACATTTGTTTGCAAACATTATTACAAAATTATGCTGTTGTTTATTGCACATTTTCCAACATTTTCCAAATAAATATCCAGTGAGTGGCACTAAAAGTGCATTCATTTTTATTAGAAACAGGTGAACATGTATTTCTCAATGTTTTATTAAATTGTATTGCCTCACGTTCCAAGTGTGATGTTGTACCGGGTGCACTACCGAGCAAGTTTACTACATCAGAACAGACACACATATGGAGCTGGTTATGTGATAAAAACATCAAATTCTATTCGTTCACAAATCATGCACTGCGGTAAAAGTGTTTTGCGCACATAACATAATATTGTGCAAGGAACCACACAAAAATAAGGCTCTATTAACCAATCATCTGTGATTATAATTGGTGTAAAAAGAAATATGAGAGGTTGGTGTTTTATTATGTTGAAACCTCTATGTATCCTGATGTTCATCTACTTTGGAAAGTATAGTCCAACCTCAACATAAAGATTACGACTGAATTACAGACTTACCAAACAAACATTTTACTGAAGAACAAGCTTCAAATTAATCTTAAACCCTGTTTGCCTGCAAATGTACTCCTGCAAACTTCTTGAGCAGAAGGACTGGGCTACACAAAATCATCTGTACTGACAGTATATGCTATAAATATCCTCCATAAGCATAGACAAGACAAATATATCCTAAAACGAGTTTTCCACCTCAGTAATTGGAAAATCACCCTTGGACAAAGGCTATTTCTCTACTTTTTAAGGAATTCTGTTTGTTAATTTGGTGATTTGGTCAACGCTGTGAATTGGACATCAGGGTCCTTTCAAGCCTTCTGATTGTCTGTGACTTTTAATTGAAAAGATTAATTTATTTGACCAACATATTAGATAATATTAACTAGTTTAACTTATTAATACAGTTCATTTTAAAACTTAAATTGAACAAAATTTAAATATAAAAGTACATAAAATAAAAATAACACAAATAGAAACAGGTATATTTAGTTTAGTTTATTTGATATATTAATATTATATTAAAATATAAATATATATGGTGTGTGTATACTATATATATATACTTCTGTTAGTTTCTGTTAATCAATCAATCAATAAAGAAGAAGCAGTCTTGTCATAACTATAGCAGAAATATTTAGTAACTATCTTTCTTTGTAAACTCATGAGAATGGTGCTGGCCTGTGAGAGACCTCTGTCCTGAAGCCACAGATCTAGACATCTGGCCCGTGTCTCGTCGCGACTGCACAATTGCAGACTCTCGTGTCTCAGAGGTGTCGGTTTTGATAAAGTTCTCCACATTCCCACAGTGTTTCTGGACTACACTGATTCAGACGTATAATTTCAGGTGTGCGATGTGCCAGAAACCTTGTTTTCCAAAGCATCGCTTTCATTCCTGTAAATCTTTGCTGATCAGTGCTGGTGTGTGGTAAAATTGGTGGCAAAAGCATTGTTGTTCTCATGTGACAAAGGTTAGGAGAGCATTGTTCTTCACAGATGAAGCTCTTGAGCCCAGGTGATCTGTGAAATCTGCTGCAGGATTCAGACAGTATTAGCATCCCACACATACTGTATTACACAGAGCCCCTACTGTAAAACACACATATGCTTCCTCACTCACCGCTCTAGCACAAGAGGAACATTTCAGCAGTGAACGCCGAGCTACAGTAGCTGATGGTCAGACACTTACACAAACAGACGAGTGTGTGTGTGTGTGTGTGTGTGTGTGTGTGTACGTGTGTGTGTGTGTGTGTGTGTGTGTGTGTGTGTGTGTGTGTGTGCCTGGGTGTG